>NC_057797.1:709192347-709203077 GCF_018294505.1 Triticum aestivum | reverse complement strand
AGCGGCGCGGCGCGGGGTGGCGGCTAGGGTTAGGGTTTGGGGCGGGTGGCGGTTGGGCTGTACCGGGCCTCGGGCAGCGCTATAAAAAGGCCTTGGCCATGGAGTCCTGGCCGGATACGGCCCGTAGGTTGGTTCGGATTTTTTTAAATAGTTACGCTCAGAAAAAATCAAAAGAAATACTAAACGGACTCCAAAAATCCCGAAATAAATTTTCCCCGGCTTCTAAAATCAAGCCGCACAGGATGAACATTTATTTGGGCCTAAATCCAATGTTGAAAAACACACATTTTTTCAAAATTCAAATAAAATAGCAAATAAAACCAAGTTAAAAATCTTATTTGATTTTTTATTAAATTGTCAATATTTCTTTATTTTGGGAAAGTCATTTTATTCCCTCTCTCATATTTTTGTATTAGAAATAATTGAAGATAAATAAATAAAATCAAATGATCCTATTTTCAAAATTTGAGAAAACTCGAATATGAAAATAACGAAATCCCCAACTCTCTCCGAGGGTCCTTGAGTTGCGTAGAATTTTCTAGGATCAACCAAAATGCAATAAAATATGATATGCAATGATGATCTAGTGTATAAAAATCCAAATTGAAAATTTGGGATGTTACAATACATTATCTGTCTTGTTTTTCTTTCTTCCTTTCTTTTATTCTTTCTCTAGGCCTTCAAGGGCCAACTTGTGCCTCGCTTGCACATTATAGATGCGCTAGCCGCGCTCATCATACCTGGGGGCTTCTTTCACAGAAACTTAATTATTTATTTGGGCCTCAGGCCCCGCACATGTGTTATGCTTCTGCATGTACCTTTTTTCGCCATTATATGCATCGATATGACTTAAGTTTTGGCCAAGCTGGGTTGCCTGGCTCTTGTATTTATGCCCTACGTCCCCGTTAATTCGGCTAGGGCATAAGGGGAGCACCTCTGCGATTGTTACTGCCGGGTCAGCCGGATGTTTACCTCAGACTGTGTGAAGCCGAAAGCTAGCATTCTTAAGGGAATATCCGGTCGGTGAACAAAAGATGATTTTTATTTATTGTCCATATCTGCCCCTAGATTTTTTTCCTGCATTTCCTATCGCAGTCCGGACATGCACTTTAGGGCATGCTTACCCAGGGAAAGGAACCCTTAACGGAACTATTCTCCCTGGAAGATGTTTCTTACTACCCATGTAATATAACATAACTAGTTGGGCACTTGTCTGTTCAAGCACTAATGACCCCTACGCCTAGTCTCCACGCATACCCCGGTTCTTATATAACTGAGCGGGTATTCGGATACACGCCGGACTATCGGGTCCCGAGGTTGAAGCGAAAAGGTCTGCCAAGACAAATGATCTACAGTCCGGCTAGAAGGCATTATACATGTCATTTTAATTACATAGTCATGCAGACTGACTAAATTCCTCTTCTATACCATCCAACAGGCGGTCTAGCCTACAATCCTGTTGGGAATACTTTGCGGCTAATTCTACTTGCCCATAAACTAAGCTAACGGGGATCTCTTTTCCGTCGGGACCCACAGGTCTGACCTCGTCCATGTGATTTGGGTCAGCCTTGGTATACCGCGTCTTCACCATGGCCCAGGCTTCTCTGGCACCTTGTCGGCAGGCCGGTATCTTCCATAATCGGAAGCGCCGCCGTGCTCCCTTGAGCTTCTCCATAAGCTCTGCAACGCCTTCCGGCAGGGAGGCGGATGGCCACAAGGCCTGGGCAACACCTTGCATCACCTGCCGAACTTGTTCGTGCAGATGTGAGAGCTCGGATAGAAGATCACCCGCAGACCCGGGCATTTCCTCCGCGGGATGACCCGTCAGCATACCTACAGACATAACGCTGTTAGTTGGCTTCTTCGCCGAACTCCTTTAAAAGGATTTGTTCAAGCACTTACTGAAAATGCCGCGCTGAAGCCGCTTATTCTCCTTCTCGGAGTCTGCAAGCTGGGTTCGAACGTCTTTTAGTTCCACACTCAGCGTGATATTGGCATCTTGGAGATTGTTTTTCTCCCGCCTAACCTCTGTCAGCACGCGTTTGCCAGCCTCTAGCTGTCGCATGACATGCTGGTCCGCCGGAGTTTCTCTGGATTCATCTGCAACATCTATTATTAGATCTGCAGCCACGCCGCACACTATATGGTAACCATCATTCTTTAAAGTAAATGTTACCAGCGGGTGACTTTTTTGGTTTCGGCAATGTGGCAACAGCGGCCCGTAGTTGGGTCTTGCATTCTTCTAGCTCCTGTGACAGCCTAGTATTCTTCTCTGTAAGAACCTGCACAATAAAGATGATCCTTAAATCAGTTCTGCTAACTATTTCAAGTCTCAGGGGCTACTGATACATATAAATCATCAGATTTCCTTACCCGTACATCCTTTACATACTGATCCGTGGCTCTGGCTAGACCATCTTGAGCAGCTCGGAGGTACGCCTCTCCAGAATTAAAGGCATCAAATGCCTCTGGTTAAAAACAAGCGTCACGGAGTACGGCCCGGCGGCGGCTATGATTCATGGTGCTTTCCACTTCTGAGTTTGTAGCGGATAATATATCCACATCCTCTGTAGGGGGATTATCCGGCGCCCGCCCCATATCGGCTTCCGCCTCTATGTCCGGTCCTGGCGCCTGACTGGTGGAAGCGTGATTAGTAACGTCGCTGGACATATTCCGGCGAGTGTTTTTTCTGTTAAAGAAACACGGACGTCATTACATTTCGAGAAAGACGACAACCAGAGAGCAGTGTTTTTGTTATACCTTTGCGCCGGCGTCTCCGTCTTGACCGCTTTCCTCTTCGGCTTACCCGGCCTCGGTGCCTCTTGTTGGCTATTTGCTACGGGTTTGGCAGGGCGTCCCGAATGCCTTCCCTGTAAAAATGCCATATGTATATGGTGTGCGAAGTGTCTAAAAGGGGATCCTAGTTTTTGGAGTTGGGATTTTTGGTTTTTCTTACGTGCGATGCAGGGAGCAGTCCGAGATAGTCGGCCGTGATGGCCACCATGGCATCATCGCGGCTTAACTGATAGAACTGCCGGTCTACCAGCTCCACGAATATAACCGGATCTTCTTCAAGTCTGGAGTCGAGGGCCCGGTCAGGGTCCTCTGGTTGTGGAGAAGGGCTGCTGACCTCCTTTATGGCTTTTCGCAGTTCCTGCCGCAAATTGGCAAGGTGAATACTTACGACAAAGAATGCGGGAAAAATGGGAGTAAGGAGATATAACTTACCCAGCTTGGAGGATTGTACATGGAGAATCCATCCCATGGCTTGATGCGGGTGAACTCCTCTTGCTCTCCCTTGAACAATTCTGACAGAATTTTCGCTAAAGCGGCAGCATTGTCTGGGCCCTTACGCCCGCATAGTGTGGCATCATCCGCCCCGTTAAAACACCACAAGGGGTGCCCACGATATTGAAGTGGTTGCACTCCCCGCATTATGCAAATCGACATAACTTCGATTACCATTAATTCTGATTGAGCCAGTGCTTTAATCCGGTTCATCAGATAGAGGACTTCTCCATTGTCTTCCACCTGGGGGCTCCGTGGGCACCAACTTCGGCGTTTCTTCAGAGGAGCATTGTTGAACTCAGGAAGACCCCGCCGAACAGGGTCTGGAAGGGGAACGTCCTCCATATAAAACCATTCTGAAGGCCAGTCTTTGGACGACTTCTTCGGGGTACCGGACAAGTATCCGGTACCGGCGATGCGCCATATTTCGTCTCCGCCCACTTGATAAAGTGACCCCCTCTGTGTGCGAGGGACGAGGCAAAATAGCCTTTTCCACAGCTCGAAGTGAGCCTCGTAGCCCAGGAACAACTCGTAGAGAGCAACATAGCCGGCGATATGTAGAATGGAGGCAGGGGTGAAATTGTGTAATTGGAGGCCGTAGAACTCCAAGAGCCCGCGGAGGAATGGATGAATTGGAAATCCGAGTCCCCTTAATAAATAGGGAACAAGGCAGACCCGTTCCCCCATAGAGGGATAGGGAAAGCTCTCCTTTGCTCCCTGCCATTGTAGGTGGCAAGCCCGACTCAAACGGGCACCATATACGCCGGAGGGAGAAATCCCTTAGTCTGCAGTTCGACTAATCGACTGTGCGGGACTGAGTACCTCTCCCAATCACCGGGCTCAGGGCTACAGGGACGGGAGGAGGAGCTGTGGAGGTCGGCCATGCTGGAATGGATCTTTCCAAAACGCGCTCTGATAGATTCTCGCTGGGGGAGGATGGTATGGATTGGATCTAAGGATACCCATCCCTTTAATAGAAAATTTATTTATCTGGCTAGGGGGGGAAATATAAAAACGCCCTGGCGCCTCGTATTCATTCGATGCGTGGGAGATAGCCCTTATTGGGCACAGGAGCCAAGAGGTCCAAACATTTATGGAACCTGACACTGCTTTACAAACGTTCGAAAGTTGGAGAAGAACCCGCCTTGCAATGCCGAAGACAACACTGCACGTCGGACTCATCGTCATTGAAGCCTGGTTCGGGGGCTGCTGAGGGAGTCCTGGATTAGGGGGTATCCGGACGGCCGGATTATATCCTTTGGCCGAACTATTGGACTATGAAGATACAAGATTGAAGACTTTGTCTCGTGCCCGGATGGGACTCTATTGGCGTGGAAGGCAAGCTAGGCAATACAGATATGTATATCTCCTCCTTTGTAACCGACCTTGTGTAACCCTAGCCCCCTCCGGTGTCTATATAAACCGGAGGGTTTAGTCCGTAGGACAACATACAATCATACCATAGGCTAGCTTCTAGGGTTTAGCCTCTCCGATCTTGTGGTAGATCAACTCTTGTAATACTCATATCATCAAGAATAAATCAAGCAGGATGTAGGGTTTTACCTCCATCAAGAGGGCCCGAACCTGGGTAAAACATCGTGTCCCCTGCCTCCTATTACCATCCTCCTTAGATGCATAGTTCGGGAACCCCTACCCGAGATCCGCCGGTTTTGACCCCGACACCCATCAATAGATATCAATGTGAGTGAGTAGGGATTGCCATCCAACAGATGCACTAGAGCTATAAGTATATGAAAGCTCAACAAAAGGAACTAAGTGGGTGTGCATCCAACTCGCTTGCTCACGAAGACCTAGGGCATTTTGAGGAAGCCCATCATTGTAATATACAAGCCAAGTTCTATAATGAAAAATTCCCACTAGTATATGAAAGTGATAACATAGGAGACTCTCTATTATGAAGATCATGGTGCTACTTTGAAGCACAAGTGTGGGAAAAGGATAGTAGCATTGTCCCTTCTCTCTTTTTCTGTCACATTTTTTTATTTGGGCCTTTTTGGCCTCTTTTTTATTTTGTTTTTCGTCCAGAGTCTCATCCCGACTTG
Organism: Triticum aestivum; assembly: GCF_018294505.1. NCBI lineage: Eukaryota > Viridiplantae > Streptophyta > Magnoliopsida > Poales > Poaceae > Triticum > Triticum aestivum. Next base: position 709,197,726 of record NC_057797.1, on the reverse strand, counting down.
TGGGGGAATCATAGTCTCCATCATCCTTTCCTCACTTGGGACAATGCTCTAAAAATGATGATCATCACACTTTTATTTACTTACAACTCAATAATTACAACTCAATACTTAGAACAAATAATGACTCTATGTGAATGCCTCCGGCAGTGTACCGGGATATGCAATGAATCAAGAGTGACATGTATGAAAGAATTATGAACGGTGGCTTTGCCACAAATACAATGTCAACTACATGATCATGCAAAACAATATGACAATGATGGAGCATGTCATAGTAAACGGAATGGTGGAAAGTTGCGTGGCAATATATCTTGGAATGGCTATGGAAATGCCATGATAGGTAGGTATGGTGGCTGTTTTGAGGAAGGTATATGGTGGGTGTATGATACCGGCGAAAGGTGTGCGGTATTAGAGAGGCTAGCAATGGTCGAAGGAAGAGAAGTGCGTATGATCCATGGACTCAACCTTAGTCATGAAGAACTCATATACTTATTGCAAAAATCTACAAGTTATCAACGCAAAGTATTACGCGCATGCTCCTAGGGGGATAGATTGGTAGGAAAAGACCATCGCTCGTCCCCGACCGCCACTCATAAGGAAGACAATCAATAAATAAATCATGCTCCGACTTCATCACATAACGATTCACCATACGTGCATGCTACGGGAATGACAAACTTTAACACAATTATTTCTCAAATTCACAACTACTCAACTAGCATGACTCTAATATCACCATCTCCATATCTCAAAATAATTATCAAGTATCAAACTTCTCATAGTATTCAACACACTCATAAGATTTTTTTATTAATCTTGAATGCCTAACATAATTAAAGCAAATTACCATGCTGTTTTGTAGAACTCTCAAAATAATCTAAGTGAAGCATGAGAGAACAATAGTTTCTATAAAACAAATCCACCGACGTGCTCTAAAAGATATAAGTGAAGCACTAGAGCAAAAACTATATAACTCAAAAGATATAAGTGAAGCACATAGAGTATTCTAACAATTTCCGAATCATGTGTCTCTCTCTCAAAAGGTGTGTACAACAAGGATGATTGTGGAAAACTATCAAATAAAGACTAAAATAATACAAAACGCTTCAAGCAAAACACATATCATGTGGTAAATAAAAATATAGCTCCAAGTAAAGTTACCGATGGAAGTAGATGAAAGAGGGGATGCCTTCCGGGGCATCCCCAAGATTTGGCTTTTAGGTGTCCTTAGGTTATCTTGGGGTGCCATGGGAATCCCCAAGCTTAGGCTCTTTCCACTCCTTGTTCCATAATCCATCAAATCTTTTACCCAAAACTTGAAAACTTCACAACACAAAACTTAAAGTAGAAAATCTCATGAGCTCTGTTAGCGAAATAAAAGAAAGCACCACTTCAAGGTACTGTAATTAACTCATTATTTATTTATATTGGTGTTAAACCTACTGTATTCCAACTTATCTGTGGTTTATAAACTATTTTACTAGCCATAGAATCATTAAAATAAGCAAACAACACACGAAAAACAGAATCTGTCAAAAACAGAATAGTCTGTAGTAATATGTAGTTAACGCAAGATCTGGAACCCCAAAAATTCTAAAATAAATTGATGGACGTGATTAATTTATATTTTAATCATCTGCAACAATAATTAACTAAATATCACTTTCCAAATAAAAATGGGAGCAATTCTCGTGAGCGCTAAAGTTTCTGTTTTTTTACAGCAAGATTAAAAAGACTTTCCCCAAGTCTTCCCAACGGTTCTACTTGGCACAAACACTAATTAAACACAGAAAACACAACCAAAACAGAGGCTATATAAATTATTATTACTAAACAGGAGCAAAAAGCAAGGAATAAAAATAAAATTGGGCGCCTCCCAACAAGCGCTATCGTTTAACACCCCTAGCTAGGCATAAAAGCAAGGATAGATCTAGTTATTGCCATCTTTGGTTTTAGGGAAGAAAAGAGCAAACTTGCTATCTATAGAATTAATCTTTATATTTTGATAAAGCACATGGCTATTAATGGTAGAAGAAAGATTAAGTACGTTACGGAAATTTGTATCTAAGCTAGCCTTCATCTCTTTGATAGATTCGTTTTGGTAAGAGATCAAAAGAGATGTAGATTCAACTTTCTCATTCATGTGGTGCCCAAATATGGTTTTCATCTTTTCATAAGTGTCTACCGCATCCCCTTCAAGAAAATCTTCTTCAAATATAGAATCTAGGACATGCTTAAAAGAAGAAGGAAGGGCGACATAAAAGCTTTTTAAGTAAATTTCAATTTGGTATTGAGGCACGTAGCTAGCCCTGATCCTTAATAGTCTATCCCATGCATCTTTCAAAGATTCATCAAGTAAATAACGAAAAATTCCAGAATCATCTTCATCAAAATTATTAATATTCTCAATGATAACTCCGGTAGGTCTTTCCATAGCATCTTTATTTATGATTTTAGCGAGAATAGAAGGATTGTCCAAAGTACTAAAACTCGGGAGAGAACTCCCAACCCTTTTTGATTCCGACATAGCGGAAGAAAGGTGAGTGGAAAAGAGAAGGTGAATAGAGAAAGAGAGGGAGGATGGAGAGAGAGGGCGGATAAAACAGCAAGGGTGAAGTGCGGGAGAGGAAAACGAGTCGCAAATGGCAAATAATGTAATGCGGGAGATAAGGGTTTGTGATGGGTACTTGGTATGTCTTGACTTGCAACGGCGCCACAAGTGACTCGTTGCCGGGAGTCAAATCTTGACTTGTCTTGCGTGAACGTCCCCGGCAACGGCGCCAGAAATACTTCTTGCTACCTCTTGAGCACCGCGCTGGTTTTCCCTTGAAGAGGAAAGGGTGATGCAGCAAAGTAGCGTGAGTATTTCCCTCAGTTTTTGAGAACCAAGGCATCAATCCAGTAGGAGGCCGCGCACAAGTCCCTCGCACCTATACAAACAAATAAATCCTCGCAGCCAACGTGATAAGGGGTTGTCAATCCCTACACGGTCACTTACGAGAGTGAGATCTGATAGATATGATAGGATAATATTTTTGGTATTTTTATGATAAAGAGAAATAAAAGATGCAAGTAAAATAAATGGCAAAGGAAATAACTAAGTATTGGAAGATTAATATGATGGAATATAGACCCGGGGGCCATAGGTTTCACTACTGGCTTCTCTCAAGAGCATAAGTATTTACGGTGGGTGAACAAATTACTGTTGAGCAATTGACAGAATTGAGCATAGTTATGAGAATATCTAGGTATGATCATGCATATAGGCATCACGTCTGAAACAAGTAGACCGACTCCTTCCTGCATCTACTACTATTACTCCACACATCAACCGCTATCCAGCATGCATCTAGAGTATTAAGTTCAAGAGAACAGAGTAACGCTTTAAGCAAGATGACATGTTGTGGAGAGATAAACTCATGCAATATGATATAAACCCCATCTAGTTATCCTCGATGGCAACAATACAATACGTGCCTTGCTGCCCCTACTATCACTTGGAAAGGACACCGCAAGATTGAACCCAAAGCTAAGCACTTCTCTCATTGCAAGATAGATCAATCTAGTAGGCCAAACCAAACAGATAATTCGAAGAGACTTGCAAAGATAACCAATCATACATAAAAGAATTCAGAGAAGATTCAAATATTGTTCATAGATAAACTTGATCATAAACCCACAATTCATCGGTCTCAACAAACACATCGCAAAAGAAGATTACATCGAATAGATCTCCACAAGAGAGGGGGAGAACTTTGTATTGAGATCCAAAAAGAGAGAAGAAGCCATCTAGCTAATAACTATGGACCCATAGGTCTGAAGTAAACTACTCACACTTCATCGGAGAGGCTATGGTGTTGATGTAGAAGTCGTCCGTGATCGAGGCCCCCTCTGGCGGAGCTCCGAAAAAGGCCCCAAGATGGGATCTCGTGGATACAGAAAGTTACGGCAGTGGAATTAGGGTTTTGGCTCCGTATCTGCTAGATTGGGGGTACGTAGGTATATATAGGAGGAAGGAGTATGTTGGTGGAGCAACAAGGGGCCCACGAGGGTGGAGGGTGCGCCGGGGGGGGGGGGGTAGGCACGCCCCCTACCTCGTGCCCTCCTCGTTGATTGCTTGACGTAGGGTCCAAGTCCTCTGGATCATGTTCGTTCCGAAAATCACGTCCCCGAAGGTTTCATTCCATTTGCACTCCGTTTGATATTCTTTTTCTGCGAAACCCTAAAATAGGCAAAAAATAGCAATTTTGGGCTAGGCCTCTGGTTAATAGGTTAGTCCCCAAAATAATATAAAAGTGTATAATAAAGCCCAATAATGTCCAAAACAGAATATAATATAGCATTGAACAATCAAAAATTATAGATATGTTGGAGATGTATCTATGAATATGAGGGTTACAAGAGTTGATCTACCTCAAGATCGTAATGGCTAAAACCCTAGAAGTCTAACCTATGTGATTATGATTGTCCCTACATACTAAACCCACTGGTTTATATAGACACCAGAGGGGATTAGGGTTGTACAAAGTCGGTTACAGAGAAAGGAATCTTCATATCTGAATGCCAAGCTTGCCATCCATGCCAAGGAGAGTCCCATCCGGACACGGGTAAGAGTCTTCGGTCTTGTATCTTCATGGCCCAACAGTCCAGCCCATGTCCAACAGGCTGGGCGCCCGAGGACCCCTTAGTCCAGGACTCCCTCAGTAGCCCCTGAACTAGGCTTCAATGACGAGGTGTCTGACGCACAGATTGTCTTCGACATTGCAAGGCAGGTTCCTCCTCTGAATACTCCAACGCAGTCTTCGAACGTGTCCGGATTTGCAAAACAAGTACCACACACCATCGTCACTACAAAAAAAAGACACATCTGTGACATTTTGGGCCGAACAAATTTTTTTCTGTCATACATATGACACTTCTATGACGATAATTGTGACAAAACCCGGTATCATCATAGATGTGGTGGGCTCCTACTTCTATGACAAAAAATCATGACAGAAAATGGGCTTTTCGTCCTGGGCGGGCCGGAGACGCAGCTGCATGACATTCTTTGGGCCGTCCATGACGGAAAAAACCGTGGTAGAAGCGAGGGGGAGGAAAATTTCGGGGAGTTCCCGGTTATGGTGGGAGGTCAGGGGCCGAGCGATGCGCATTTCTCTCGTACACGTACGCGCGTGTGTGCGAGGCGTTGGCTCTAAATGAACCCGAGCGAGGCATTGGGCTCTAACTGAACCCAAGCGATTGCACTGCAGGCTATGCGTTACTGAACCCGAGTGATCGATCGATGGCTGTTAACTGAACCCGATCGAGCGATCCCTTCGCTACTGCTGCTAACTGAAGCCGATCGATGCTGCCTCTGGATGAACAGTGGGTGTTGTG
>NC_057797.1:709174500-709192071 GCF_018294505.1 Triticum aestivum | reverse complement strand
CCAGTGGGGGTGGATGAACAGGTACCCCGTGGTGTTGCCTCTGGATGAACAAGACACTAGTCGATCGAGTCGGTTGGGGCTGGATGAACAGGACCCCGTGGAGGGCTGGATGAACAGGACCACCCCGTGGAGGGCGGGATGAACAGTAGATGGCGGAGGGCAGGATGAACAGTGCCCGTGGAGGGGTGGTTGAACAGGAGCCCGTGGAGAGGGCTGGTTGAACAGTAGCCGGTGGAGTAGCGCGCGGTGGAGGCTGGATGAACAGGAGCCCGTGGATGAACAGTCGCAGGTGGAGGCTGGAGGAGGTCGACGGTGGATGAACAGTAGCTCATGGAGGCTGGAGGGGGTCGACTGTGGAGATGAACAGTATCCCGTGGAGTCCCATTTTGCGGTACGCCACACCCCTCCCGATGAACAGGACCCCCGTTTCGACCGTAGCGCTCCAACACAAGTCTGTTTCCTCCGTTTTGCGATACGCCACACCCCTCCCGATGAACAGGACCCCCGTTTCGACCGTAGGAGGTCCGTTTCCTCCGTTTTGTGATACGCCAGACCCCTCCCGATCAACAGGACCCTGTTCCGAATGTAGGAGGTCCGTTTCCTCCATTGTGCGGTACGCCAGGCCTCGTTCCCATCGCCTGTTCCGTCCAAGCCCTCCCAATGAACACGACCACACATTCCGTTCCGACCCAGCCGGTTGGCTCCCACGCGTTCTGTTGCCTCCCGATGAACACGACGCATTCAGTTGCCTCCCCATGAACACGACGAATTCCGTTGCCTCCCCATGAACACGATGACGACACTGTTTCTCCGTTCTGACCCAGCCATGTACACGAGCCCTCGCCGTACGTATGCGCGAGTAGGCGTTCGAGACCCCTCCCGTATGTACACATTGAAAGTGCTAGTGATCGACTAGAGGGGGGGTGAATAGGCGATTTTTATGAAAGTCTTCAAAACATGAAAGTTTCGGAGACAAACGATAGAAATAAACTTATTATCTTGCAGCGGAAGGTAGACTACACTAAGCAAGGCATAGTCACGTATTCAATGAAGTGAAAGCACAATGACTAATAGCAGCTAGGCAGTATAGATCAGGTAGGAAGATAGTGTGAAGCCAATCAGAACAATCAGTTACTCAGTGAAGACAAAAGATAATGCAATCATACAATGACTTCACCAGGGCCAACAGTAAGTAAAGGAATGGGAAGGACGAAACCAGTGACTCGTTGAAGACAATAATTTGTTGGACCAGTTCCAGTTGCTGTGACAACTCTACGTCTGGTTAGGGAGGCTGAGATTCAACTCAGAAGACCGCGTCTTCACCTTATTCCCCTTGAGCTAAGGACACCTAGTCCTCGCCCAATCACTCTGGTAAGTCTTCAAGGTAGACTCCCAAACCTTCACAGACTTCGTTCACCGGCAATCCACAATGACTCTTGGATGCTCAGAACGCGATGCCTAACCGGCTGGAGGATTCACAGTCCTCAAGTGTAATAAGTCTTCAGATCACACAGACAGGAAGACTTCAGTGATGCCTAACACTCTTTGGCTCTGGGTGGTTAGGGCTTTGTCCTCGCAAGGAATTCTCTCTCAAAGGCTTCGAGGTGGGTTGCTCTCAAACGACAAAAGCCATACACTAACTCTAAGCAGCCAACCGTTTATGGTTGTAGGGGGTGGGCTATTTATAGCCACTAGGCAACCCGACCTGATTTGTCCGAAATGACCCTGGGTCACTAAGGAACTGACACATGTTCCAATGGTCAGATTTCAAACACACGCCACAACTTTACTTGGACTATAAGCAAAGCTGACTCATCCAGCTCTGGATAAGATTTGCTCTCATTGTCTTCGCTCGAAGACATAGGATTTTGGTTGAGCATCACTTCCGTCACTCTGACTTTGTTCACTTGGACCCCACTTAAAAGTACGGTGGTTCCTATGACTCAACAAAGAAGAAAAGGAGATAACGAAACAACTAAGTCTTCGCGTCCCATAGTCTTCACGCAATGTCTTCTTTTGTCATAGTCTTCAATGTGAATATCTTCACATACCACCATTGTCTTGAATGTCTTCATACATTTTTAGGGGTCATCTCTGGTAGATAAACCGAATCAATGAGGGACTACTACCTGCGTTATCCTGCAATTCTCACAAACACATTAGTCCCTCAACCAGGTTTGTCGTCAATACTCCAAAACCAACTAGGGGTGGCACTAGATGCACTTACAATGTCCCCCTTTTTGGTTATTGATGACAAACTGGTTGATGTTTTCAACGGGGATAAAAGTATGTGAAATGTAAAGGATTTAGGTATTGTCTTCATAAGTGGCAAAGGCTCCCCCTGAAGATGTGCATATAAGTAATTTGCTTTTGGAATGCAAATGCACATGGCAGATTGTACTTGTGGAGATCCTCTTCAACTTATGACGACAATTCATCATGCATGAAAGGTATGTGAAGATAATGACATGCATAATGAAAAATGGACGTCTGCAGGATGACCTAAGTGTGGAAGTTATCATCGCACATGCGGAATTTATCATCGCATCACAGAATAGCAAATAAGTAGCAAACGACCACCGGGTTTAAGTGTTACAACTCAAAGAACCAAATGTATCAAAAAGCAAGAGTTGTAAACACTAGGCAAAATATAAAACCACCGCCCATATGGACCTGCTTGAAGACTGTCAAACTCATATGATTCTCCCCCTTTTGTCAGCAAGGACCAAAAAGGTTTGAAGACATAGAGCACCTACTCGTTCCCATGAGGAGTTGGTGAAGCAGCAGTGTCATCGGTGTTGGTTGGTGGTGCAGACGAACTTGGTGCAGTGTTGATTCGCGCTGAAGGTGGTGAAGTAGCATCGTCTTCATCATCGATGACACGTGCATTCACTGTTGCAGCAGAGGAGGAGAACTCAGAGTCTTCAAGAGACGGAGTATGCCGCAGCACAGTCCTTCTCGGAGGTGTTGAGTCAAACTTGAAGCGTTCAGAGAAGCCATCATCTTGAAGATCATCTTCAGAACAGATAAGGTCAGCCCTTTCCATGTACACCGACAAGTTTCATGGGCGACAAAGGCATTCTTGGTGGCAAGGTTGCGAATCCTATTTACGTCCACCAAGAGGCTTTGCATTTGGCACTTCAGCCAGTCATGATGCTTATCCTGTTTCTGATGAAGGGCAACCAGAAGCTCTCGGTCATTGACAACACGAGATCGCTTCTTATGCCTTTGTGCAATGGTGCTTTCAGTGGCTTCAGTGAGGGCACGATGAGGTGCACGGGTAGTACCAGCCAGAGGATAAACACGAGTGACTGCTTGGACTCCTTCAATGTGTTGTGAGAAGCTTTGATTATCATCATTTTGAAGACTAAGGGGCTCCTGGGCAGGCTCTGGATAGATGGCTTCAACTGACATATCAACGTCAGGCAGAAAAATCAGATGATTGCGAGCAGATGGTTGATAGGTGACAGCTGAGTGTAGTTTGATCAGACGCATAATCCATGGAGCGTAAAACTTCAAGCCAAAGAGATCAGATCCTGATGTAGCAAGTTGACGGATGAAGAAGTCTTGTGCATTAAAGCTTTTTCTGTGAAGAATATGGAAGACCAAAGTCTTCATTGCACCTTCAAGCTTTGCATGTGGAGAATGTCCTTTGATGGGCCAAAGAGTTCACCTTATAATGTGATAGATAGTACGTGGTAGATACTCAAGGTCTTCAACAAAGAACTCCTTAGGATATTCAGCATCGGGAGGCAAAGTCTTCATCATGCTAAGCATCTGACTCATGTTGGGTTTAGGCTTGTGAAAAATGCTTTTCCATAGCAGCACCGTGAAGCTGACAACCAGGTTCATAAAGATCACCTGGAGTGGGCAGGCCAGTGAGCTCAATCACATCAAAGGCTTTGGCTTCATGATGAACATTGCCTGTCATCCACTCAAGGACCCAAGTCTTCGGATCCCTGTTGTAGCCACGAATATGAAGAGTGGCATAGAATTGGTGCAGAAATTCTTCGTTCCAGTGCTCCTTGTCAGTGACGAACTGCAACAAGCCAGACTCTCTGAAGCAATCCAACGCTTCTTCCAAACAGGGCAGACCAGTTATGGCTTCAGTGTCAAGACGCATATGTGAAAAAATGCGACCTTGATTGTATAAGATGCATGAGTAATAACTGCGCTGCTGATAGCTCCAGAACCGATCAGAAGATATTCTTGCCTTAGAGTAGGGGTTCTTGGCGCTATTAAAGAAGGTGTTGTGTGCTTTGAAGCCATTGATATTGAATGATCCGGGTGCAGATGCAGTGCCTGGAAACCTAGGCAGCCTTGGCATTGGCTTCTGAACCTGAGGCCTGCGCTTGACGTGATAGTCAAATTGGGGACCAGCAGCAGGTGGAGGAACAAGAAGAGGCCATTTGATAGTGGTAAGCTGGCCATAGTTGTATGCTTGCTCGATAGTATGTGGCCTTGGTGGCGGAACAGGAGAAGTGGTATCAACAGAGGCGTCAGGCTGCACATCTGTTGCAGGTGCATCATTGGCTTCATTGGCTTCTGGCACAGTGTTTGGTGTAGGCTCCACATTGTCTTCAGCCATGACCACGTCATTGGCTTCAGTGGTGTTAGTGGTGGCAGCCTCAGGATTCTCAACCTCCACTTGAGGAGCTGGAGGGTCGGGCACCGACACGTTCACTTCGGAAACAGCTTCTTCAGTGATGGGGGGAGTAGGGACACGTTCTTCTGCTTGTTTTTCTTCGGCTGATGCAGCCGGATTGTCTTCAGCAACTTTAGCTTCAGACTCGGAGACATTCACAGTAGGAGTGGCTTCTGGGAACACCTGCCGTGCAACAGATTGGTGGTGCACTTCTCCTTCTGGAACGCTCGAAAGAGGGACTTGGGGCCTTGGTCCTTTGCGAAGCCTGCGTAATGCTGGCGATGCCTGTGGAGATGGAATTGGCTGGGCCTCAAAGTCATCTTCTTCTTCTTGCACTGGTGGGGTGACGTGTTGTTGGGGAGTACTCGGGGTGTCTTGTTGTTGTGGGTGATCAGCCCATGATGCATCCTGAGCAATTGGCGTCAGAGGACGACCAATGCTGATGAGTTTGTTGTTCGTGAGAACAGGCGATGATACCAAGTTGTGCTCGATCTGAGGAAGAACTACATCATCTTCAACATTGTCATGGTGACCAATGTCTTCAGTAGCGGTGGGGTCAACTGCTGGAATGTCTTCAGCTTCAGGAGCCTCTGTGGAAGCAGGCTCATGAACTACCATCCGTCGTTCTAGATGCGAAGAGTCAGGACGAGCAACCGAGATGGGCTCGACAACAAGGGGCTCTGTGGGAGCAGCCCGATCTTTCTTGGTTTTGCGCTTCTTCTTGGAGGGAGCGACATCAGAAGCTTCAGGATTCTTCCTCTTTCTGGCTTCAGCCTCGGCAGCCTTTGTCTTCTTCAGTTTTGAAACGGTTGACTTGACCTTTGGCTTTGAGCCGTACATGCTGCTTGGGAAGACAATGCGAGGTTCTTCCCACCTTGAAGGTGCAGATTTGTCAGTCGATGGCTTCTTCTTCTTTGCAACCATTCTGGGGTCGATGCCAGGACGCCCAAGAGCCTTGCGCTTCTCAGCTTCATTGTAGGCTTGCACGCACTTGTCAGCCAGACTCTTCATGCGCTCACGAGAACCTTTAGCTTCTTCTCGTTTCTTGAGAAAAGCTTCCTTGAGCTCGTGCATCATAACCTTGAAGTTTTTGACATCTTGCACGCTGAGCTTTGCCATGTGCTTCTTGAACTGAGCTTTCTCATAGTCGATATTTTGCTTCAGTTCAACGATGCGCTGAGCTAGAGCTAGCTCAGAAGCAATGGCGCCAGTGAAAGAGACGCTGAGGCCAATTGGAAGTTGCAGATCGTCAAAGCTGAGATTGGGGGTTTCAAACCACTCATCAATGAAGTTGTGGATGATTGCCACGTCAAAGAGAGGCAAATTGTTGAAGATTTCTGCTTCTTCCTTGCTCTTAATCAGTTGCTCAAGAGCGTCATCTGCAAGATCTTCATCACTGGAGATATCAATGTGTTCGTCTCGCAGAATGGCAGCAGGGGTCAATGCCTGATCAGTATTCATTTTCATCTCCATCTTCTTGGAGATACGTGATAGATCTTCAGACTGCACACTGTCTTCAGGAGGTGCAGTAGCCAGTGGCTTCACACGTGAAGCTTTTGGAGGAGCAGCTGACTTTGAAGCTTTAGCCTTCTTTTGCTTCTGCGGCTTTGGAGTAGGAGCTGGGGCTTCATCAGTGTCGGCATCATCATCATAATGATCCACTTTGGCACCTTGAACAGAAATGTGAGTGATAAGGCCATCAAGGTTGTAGAAAGGTCCGACGATATTGGGTTCAGCATCGTGTGTGCCGTCAGCCCAGGGAGCAGAAGGACCAGGGTTGAAGTCTAGTCCCAATGACTTCTTGTTTTCCTTGGCGGGTGCCTTTGCATGCTGGAAGTTGCGCTTGAAGAGATTATAGTCACGACACCAGAGCAGTGATGATGGGTCGGCATTTTCAGGCTGTGGTCCACGGACCATACAGGGATAGAAACCCTGAGCAATAGCTTCAGCTCTGGTCTTGGGTGGAAGGCTTCAGAAGAGAATGTCACCCCAAGGACTCTTGATGGCATTCTTCTCAGCATACTCCTAGGTCACAAACTTGTTTTTAAACCATTGTTCGGCCCAATATCTTCGAATCCATTGGATTCGTGTCTTGCGCTGATTGTAATCCTCTTCTGGATCTGTCTTGTACAACTCTGAGAGGTCATCAGGCAGATCTCTTGATGTTCCCCCTCGACACTGTCTGCCACCCTTCCTTGCTGATTTCTCTGTAGCCATGAACTTCAAACTGAATGGCTTCAACACGTTCAGAGGCTTCAAAGGCTTGCGCTTGCTGGTCAAATAGGAACTGGCTTCGGGAGAGTTAATGTGATGCTGTAAGAATTCTGCAAACGAATGTCGACTATGAGAACCAAGGGATTCTCCCACGGACATGTACCTGTGACAGCATTAGAGATGCGAGGGAAGGGGAGAAGTCATATGCATTCTCAGAAGATTTTGAAGATAAATCAATTTGAAGACATTAACCTCATGGTGCGAAGACATTCACTTATGTGTTTGAAGTTGGTTCCATATTTGTACGAATCCAGGAATAGGTACAAGTGAGGAATCTAACTCGTTATGAAGCTTAAGTGAATATACTAGGCATTATATGAGATGCAGACAAGATAGATCTAACATTGAGTAGGCAGAAACCACTTTCGGTAAACAGGATGAATCTTTTAGGATTAAAAAGATGGTAAAAAGAGAGTTTTATTTACCACACGATGAACTGCTAGATGGGAAGAGTAGGAGACCGAGCAGTTCAATCCACCGTGCCCTAACTTGGCGATGGAGGACACCTCCGGCGGCAGCAGAGAGGACGATGACCACTGCCGTCGTGAGGACGGCGTCGGTGAAGTCGCGGAAGCTAAGCGCTTCGTCACCGGTGTCGTTGAGAGCTAGCGGTGGCGCTAGGGTTTTGATGAGGTGGAGAGGTGGAAGAAGGTTTTCTTGACCGCAAGGGACATGTATTTATAAGGAAGTATGCGGCACATCGTAATTACGCAGGTGCCCCTGGCGGTTCACATCTGAGGGACACGTGGCAAGCATGCAACATACTCGGAGTTGTCCCACGTTCCCACGCCCGCCCGAACTGTCGGATGGTCGTTCCGGCTTCTCCGGATTTCAGGCAATAAGGATAGAGCATTTAAAACAGGCTTAATGTTTGTCTCTGTATCTTTTGCTGACAAGGACGCAGAGAAGACATTCGACAGTTTCAATAGAATGCATATGATTTGGACAGATAGAGTTTGAGATAGAAAGCGTACAGAGATTAGGGTCCGATCACATTCACTTAGTTGAAAAGATTGAACAAGGAAAACGTAGCCATAAGTGAATGTTGTAGAGGACAGAACACTAATATGTATATATCATAAGACAATCAAATCAACATAGTGAAGATAATCATGAAGACAAGTTGAAATTGAAGACAAACCAAATGTGAAGACATAGCAAATGTAACGCCATGAGTAAAACACTTCAAACAGAAGAATTTGGTGGTGGCGTTACCCATCGTATAGGAAGTATTAGACCCAGACACGACGTACAATTATCGTGGTGCTCCGAAGTCAAATTCCTTGTTAATGTATTCACACTCAGAATGGAAGTCTTCATTGATTGAAGATATACTTTACTTCGTGTGTTGCACATCTATGTCATCAATATGCTTAAGTGTTAGCACATGTGCCTGATCACAGGACATTTGAGGATTCCAAGATATTTAGCTCACACCGTAACTTGCAAAACCTCTTCTCATCCAAGGGCTTGGTGAAGATATCTGCCAATTGCTCTTCAGTGTTGACGTGTATGATATCAATATCTTCCTTCATAACATGATCTCTGAGAAAGTGATGACGAATTTCAATGTGCTTTGTCTTCGAGTGCTGAACTGGGTTTTTGGCAATCTTGATGGCGCTTTCGTTGTCGCAGTAGAGTGGCACTTGCTTCAGATGAATGCCATAGTCTTTGAGTGTTTGCTTCATCCATAGAAGCGGAGCGCAGCAAGATCCAACAGCAATGTATTCAGATTCAGCAGTGGAGAGAGATACACAGTTCTGCTTCTTTGAAAACCAACATACAAGTGATTATCCCAGAAAATGACATGTGCCTGATGTAGACTTGCGATCCACCTTGTCACCAGCATAATCAGCATCCGAGAATCCAACCAGATCAAACTCTGAGCCCTTTGGATACCATAATCCTAGTGTTGGGGTGTGAGCCAAATATCTGACAATTCGCTTCACAGCTAAGTGATGCGATTCCTTTGATGCCGCTTGGAACCGGGCACACATGCAAACACTAAGCATGATATCTAGCCTAGATGCACATAAATAAAACCAGGAACCAATCATGGAGCGGTATACCTTTTGATCGAACTCTTTACCATTGTCGTCGGGACCCAGATGATGTTTGGCTGGCATTGGCGTCGTGAAGCCTTTGCAATCTTGCATCCCAAATTTCTTCAGGCAATCTTTGAGGTATTTCTCTTGAGATATAAAGATGCCGTTGCGTTGCTGACGTATTTGAAGACCAAGGAAGAACTTCAGCTCACCCATCATGGACATCTGATATTGCTCTTGCATCATATATCCAAACTCGTCACAGTATTTCTGATTGGTGCAGCCGAAGATAATGTCATCCACATATATTTGGCACACAAACAGTTCACCATCATATGTCTTCGTGAAGAGAATGGGGTCGAGGGAACCAGGTTTGAAGCCTTTGCTCTTCAGGAAGTCTTTGAGTGTGTCATACCAAGCCCGAGGGGCTTGTTTGAGGCCATACAGTGCCTTGTTGAGCTTGTACACCATGTCAGGATGTTTTGGATCTTCAAAGCCAGGCGGTTGTGCAACATACACTTCTTCTTCAATCTTGCCATTGAGAAAAGCACTCTTCACATCCATTTGATACAGAAAAATGTTATGATGATTTGCATAGGCCAGCAGTATGCGTATGGCTTCAAGCCTAGCCACAGGAGAAAATGTTTCATCGAAGTCAATCCCTTCAACTTGAGTGTATCCTTGAGCAACGAGACGAGCTTTGTTTCTGACAACTTGACCATGCTCATCTTGCTTGTTGCGATATATCCATTTAGTGCCTATTATATTGTGCTTACGAGGATCAGGACGCTTAACCAGTTCACATACATTATTCAGCTCAAACTGTAGAATCTCTTCTTGCATAGCTTGAATCCATTCAGGTTCCATGAAGGCTTCATCCACTTTCTTGGGTTCAGATATTGAGACGAATGCGAAGTGCCCACAGAAATTTTCTAGCTGTGTTGCCCTTGAACGAGTGAGTGGACCTGGTGCATTGATGCTATCAATTATTCTCTCAAGCTGTACTTCATTTGCAACATGAGGATGTACAGGACGAAGATTTTTCTCTTGCTGATCATTGTCATCGTTAGAAGGATTGTCTTCAGGCTGAGCATTGTCTTCAGGTTGATCAGGTGCGGAGATGATAAGTTCCTCTTCAGGCTGAGCTTCAGATGGTATGATTTCTCCAGTTCCCATAAGTTTGATTGATTCACTGGATGGAACTTCATCTAGCACATTTGGCAGGTGCTCTCTTTGCGAGCCGTTAGTCTCATCGAAACTGCACATCCACAGTTTCAACCACTTTATAGTGAAAGAGGTTGAAGACTATGTAGGAGTGCGAATCGTTTCCATATCCAAGCATAAAACCTTCATGTGCTTTCGGTGCAAATTTTGAAGTGTGATGTGGATCCTTGATCCAGCACCTGGCACCAAATACTCTGAAGTAACGGACATTTGGCTTCTTGCCAGTAAGGAGCTCATAGTATGTCTTGTTGAGAAGCTTGTGAAGATAAACACGATTGATGATATGGCATGCAGTATCAATGGCTTCAGGCCAGAATTTTCTTGGAGTCTTGTATTCATCAAGCATCGTCCGGGCCATCTCAATAAGTGTTCTGTTCTTGCGTTCCACGACGCCATTCTGCTGCGGCGTGTACGGAGCTGAGAATTCATGTGTGATGCCCAAAGTATCAAGATACGTATCTAGGCCAGTGTTCTTGAATTTAGTGCCATTGTCACTTCTGATGTGATTTATCTTGACGCCATAGTTGTTCATGGCTCGATTGGCGAAGCGTCTGAAGACATCCTGCACTTTAGTCTTGTAGAGGATTATATGCACCCAAGTATATCTTGAATAATCATCAACAATGACAAAGCCATAGAGACAAGCAGTAGTAGTAAGAGTTGAGTAATGAGTGGGACCGAAAAGGTCCATGTGGAGCAGTTCGAAGGGTTGAGTCGTTGTCATGATTGTCTTCGATGGATGCTTGCCCCTCGTCATCTTTCCTGCTTCACAGGCACCGCATAAGTGATCCTTCTTGAACTTGACGCCCTCGATGCCTATGACATGCTTCTTTGTTGCAAGAGTGTGCAAGTTCCTCATGCCAGCATGCCCTAGCCTCCGATGCCAGAGCCAGCATTCTGAAGCTTTTGCTAGAAGACATATGACAAGTTGTGGTCCTGCTGAGAAATCTACCACGTACAAATCATCTTTCCGATACCCTCCAAAAACTAGAGACTTGTCAGATTCCATTAGAACAAGGCAACGATATTTTCCAAACATCACAATCATGTTTAAATCGCAAAGCATTGAGACAGACATTAAGTTGAAACCAAGGGATTCAACAAGCATGACTTTATCCATGTGTTGATCCCTTGAGATTGCAACTCTACCTAGACCCAATACCTTGCTTTTACCAGTGTCAGCAAATGTGATGTGACTTTTGTCAGATGGACGTAAGGTTGAGTCCATGAGAAGACTTCGCTTGCCAGTCATGTGATTAGTACACCCACTATCAATAATCCATTCTGAAGCAGCTGGTGTCGTACCCTACAGTGCAGTTAGGGGGATAGGCTTCACGAAGAGAATTGTGAAGCATAAACATTTGACGAGCAAGTGGATTATGAAAGCTTAGATCGAGGTTAGGACTGATAGGGCAAGTGGCAAGCGACTCAGGAACAAAATACATAATAAGACCATTTGGGCATTTGATCTTGCGCCCTACAAGATGTTTAAGGTCCCCAACAATAGCTTCAGACGAATTTGATTGTCGGCTGGAGACCTTTCCCGGCAAAAAGAGAGTTAAGCTTTCTTAGCCACCCACATCTTCAAGGGTGGCTTCGAAGCAATGAGTCTAAGTGCAGCATCTGAGAATTTTGGCTTTGGAGCCCTAGCAAAAAGTCTTGCAGGTGGACAATAGTACTCATAAGAATAAGCAGAGTAGTTCTAGGTCTTATGAACATGGCGGTTTGATGAAACGCGCTCATATTCATAGGCCTGAGTATGGCTTCCCTGCAAAACATTTGCATTAGTGCGACTCAGGTGAGTCGTTTGTCTGTATGAAGCTTTTGGACCATATGAAGCCTGTGGTGTGGGGTTTGTCTTCTTCACTTGTGGTGTCATGATGACATTCACAGGAAGATTCTCCAGCAACCTTTTCGGCACCCAGACTTTCTTCACAGGTGGCCCATTCCTGCAGTTAGTACCAATATACCTGGCAAACACTTCACCATTCTGATTATTAAATAGTTTATAGTTTGCATCAAAGGATTCATCAATAACAATGGGATTAGCACAAGTGAAGCCAGATAGGGTGGATGGATCCGCTAAAGGTTCCTTTGCAGCAACCCATGTGGTTTTGGGGTACTGGTCAGGTTTCTAGTAAGAGCCATCATCATTCATTTTCCTTTCGAACCCAACACCCTCTTTCCTAGGGTTTCGGTTCAGGATCTGCCTTTTGAGGACATCACATAGTGTCTGATGCCCTTTGAGACTTTTGAACATCCCTGTTTCAAGCAATGTCTTCAACCTAGCATTCTCATCAGCAATAGCAGTGGCATCCTCAGCAGAGGGGTTAGTTACCACATCAACAGTTGAAGATATTGCAACAGTAGCAGCAGTAGAACATTCAGCAACAGAAGTAGCGTTATCACGCTCAATGCATTTTAGACATGGTGGTTCAAATCCTTCCTGAGCAGAACTGATCTGTTTGGCGCGAAGTGACTCGTTTTCCTTTTGAAGATCTTCATGAGCCGCTCTCAATTTCTCAAGATCTTGCTTCCTTTGAAGATAATCATAGGAAAGCTTTTCATGAGTTGTTGAGCGCGTTTCATGACGACTTTCAAGTTCCTCATACTTAACATGAAGATTTTTTATGTCTTCAATTAAGGACTGAGATCGAGTCATTTCGGCGTCTAACAGGTCATCGCTTTTTTCTAATAGTTTTTGAATATGTTCCATAGCTTTCTGTTGTTCAGTTGCAATTTTTGCAAGTGTTTTGTAGCTGGGTTTGGAACCACAATCAGAGTCAACTTCACTTGATGTTTGATAGTGAGTGGCGCGTGAGTTTACCTTGGCGCCGCGTGCAATGAAGCAGTAGGTGGGAGTGGAGTTGTCCTTGTCATTAGCATCGGCGTTGGTGACTGAGTCATTGTCTTCAGTGTTGAAGATGGACTTGGCAACGTAGGCTGTAGCCAGACTTGCAACGCCAGAATCGGACTCCTCCTCAGACTCCACCTCCGCCTCCTCAGAAGCGGACTCCTCCTCTGAA
The DNA here is from genome assembly GCF_018294505.1 of Triticum aestivum. Taxonomy (NCBI): domain Eukaryota; kingdom Viridiplantae; phylum Streptophyta; class Magnoliopsida; order Poales; family Poaceae; genus Triticum; species Triticum aestivum. Next base: position 709,178,857 of record NC_057797.1, on the reverse strand, counting down.
TCCATTTCCTTGCCAACAAACGCACGAGCCTTGCCATATGAGCTCTTCTTGTGTGATGTAGACTTTGAGGAAGACTTGGAAGAAGACTTTGAGTATTTCTTCTTCTTCTTGTCGTTAGAATCATACTCCTTGCTCTTCTTTTTCTTCTTGTTCTCATTGTCCCACTTCGGACACTCAGAGATGTAGTGGCCAGGTTTCTTGCACTTGTGGCATGTTCTCTTCTTGTAGTCATGAGTAGAAGCTTCATCATTCCTTGAGCTTGATCGTGAAGACTTTATGAAGCCTTTCTTCTTGGTGAAATTTTGGAACTTCTTCACAAGCATAGGAAGCTCCTTTCCAATGTCTTCAGGATCATCAGAACTGCTGTCAGATTCTTCTTCAGATGAGGAGACAGCTTTTGCCTTCAAGGCACGAGTTCGCCCATAGTTGGGACCGTAGATGTCTCTTTTCTCAGAAAGCTAAAACTCATGTGTGTTGAGCCTCTCAAGTATGTCAGACGGATCGAGTGTCTTGAAGTCAGGACGTTCTTGAATCATCAAGGCTAGGGTGTCAAATGAGCTGTCAAGTGATCTCAGGAATGTCTTGACGACTTCATGCTTGGTGATCTCAGTAGCGCCGAGGGCTTGAAGCTCATTTGTGATGTCAGTGAGTCGATCAAACGTGAGCTGGACATTCTCATTGTCATTTCTCTTGATGCGGTTGAAGAGGTTGCGAAGGACACTGATTCTCTGATCTCTCTGGGTTGAGACGCCTTCGTTGACCTTGGAGAGCCAGTCCCAGACTAGCTTAGATATTTCCAAAGCACTCACACGGCCATACTGTCCTTTGGTCAGATGACCACAGATGATGTTCTTGGCAGTGGAGTCCAGTTGAACGAACTTCTTGACATCAGCAGCGATGACACCTTCACTAGCCTTGGGAACGCCATTCTTGACGACATACCATAGGTCGACATCAATGGCTTCAAGATGCATGCGCATCTTATTCTTCCAGTAGGGATATTCAGTTCCATCGAAGACTTGGCACGCAGCGGAGACTTTGATTATCCCTGCAGTCGACATAGCTAAAACTCCAGGTGGTTAAACCGAATCACATAGAACAAGGGAGTACCTTGCTCTGATACCAATTGAAAGTGCTAGTGATCTACTAGAGGGGGGGGGTGAATAGGTGATTTTTATGAAAGTCTTCAAAACATGAAAGTTTCGAAGACAAACGATAGAAATAAACCTATTATCATGCAACGGAAGGTAGACTGCACTAAGCAAGCCATAGTCAAGTATTCAATAAAGTGAAAGCACAATGACTAATAGCAGCTAGGCAGTATAGATCAGGTAGGAAGATAGTGTGAAGCCAATCAGAACAATCAGTTACTCAGTGAAGACAAAAGATAATGCAATCATACACTGACTTCACCAGGGCCAACAGTAAGTAAAGGAATGGGAAGGACGAAACCAGTGACTCGTTGAAGACAATGATTTGTTGGACCAGTTCCAGTTGCTGTGACAACTATACGTCTGGTTAGGGAGGCTGAGATTCAACTCAGAAGACCACGTCTTCTCCTTATTCCCCTTGAACTAAGGACACCCAGTCCTCGCCCAATCACTCTGGTAAGTCTTCAAGGTAGACTCCCAAACCTTCACAGACTTCGTTCACCGGCGATCCACAATGACTCTTGGATGCTTAGAGCGCGACGCCTAACCGGCTGGAGGATTCACAGTCCTCAAGTGTAATAAGTCTTCAGAACACACAAATAGGAAGACTTCAGTGATGCCTAACACTCTTTGGCTCTGGGTGGTTAAGGATTTGTCCTCGCAAGGAATTCTCTCTGAAAGGCTTTGAGGTGGGTTGCTCTCAAACGACAAAAGCCGTACACTAACTCTAAGCAGCCAACCGTTTATGGTTGTAGGGGGTGGGCTATTTATAGCCACTAGGCAACCCAACCTGATTTGTCCTAAATGACCCTGGGTCACTAAGGAACTGACACGTGTTCCAACGGTCAGATTTCAAACACACGCGATAACTTTACTTGGGCTACAAGCAAAGCTGACTCATCCAGCTTTGGATAAGATTTGCTCCCATTGTCTTTGCTCGAAGACATAGGATTTTGGTTGAGCATCACTTTAGTCACTCTGACTTTGTTCACTTGGACCCCACTTAACAGTACGGTGGTTCCTATGACTTAACAAAGAAGAAAAGGAGACAACGAAACAACTAAGTCTTCGCGTCCCATAGTCTTCACGCAATGTCTTCTCTTGGCATAGTCTTCAATGTGAATATCTTCACATACCACCATTGTCTTCAATGTCTACATACATTTTTAGGGGTCATCTCCGGTAGATAAACCAAATCAATGAGGGACTACTACCTGCGTTATCCTGTAATTCTCACAAACACATTAGTACCTCAACCAGGTTTGTCGTCAATACTCCAAAACCAACTAGGGGTGGCACATGATGGACTTACACACATACGTGGCCGTATTTTCTTTCTTGCACCCTGGCCGCTGTACGTACGTGTACATGCTACGTGCGCGCCTCTACTACGACACGTGCGCGCCTCTACTACGACACGTGCGCGCCTCTACATCGACCAGTATGTACGTACACGTTCGCGACCAGAATGACAATGCTACGTACGCTTCGACCAGGTGGGTCCCGACTGTCAGGCACTTCCTTGCCTGCGAAGATGTAGCTGGTGGGTCCCAGCAGTCAGGGGGCGAATCATTTTTTTCCCGGACGCACTTCCTTGTGTGCGAAGATGTAGCTGGTGGGTCCCAGCAGTCAGGGGGAAACGTTCTTTTTCACGAAATACAGTGGCTTGTCCGGTGGGTCCCAGCTGTCAGGTGGATGAATCATTATTTTCCACGTAATAAGGAGGCACTTCCTTGTTGCGTCCATGGACCTAGCTGTCAGCCTCTCCATGTACAGTCCATGTCCGATGGAAGTCGTTCCTTGACCACGTTGACCACGCCGCGCCGAGAGCACCAGGGCGGTGGACGAGGTGAGGCCTAGGAAGGGGACGGCACGGAGGCAGGGAAGACTCGGCAGTTGTTTCCCACGCGGAGGGGAGTATGACTGTACGAGGATTTACTGGTTCGTCTGCCGTCACCGGAGAATAACAGCAGGTGTGGGTGAGTAGAGGGATGGCTAGGCCAGCAATGGGAGTACGGTCGGGCGGTGAGGCCTACGCGGCAGCACAGCCGGCCGCGAGGAGGAGGGACCAGGCAGTCCCGCCGGCGCTTGATCGAGCGGCTGGAGCAGGAAGAGCAGAGATTGAAGAAGCACGACGGCCATTGGATGGACATCCAATAGTCAGTGCTTGTGCGTCAACCTTTTTTTAGGAAATCCTCAAATCTGTGGAAAACAGCATACAACCCATCTGCCATTATTTCTAATAATTTACAACCCATTTGCTAATTCTTAAGGTTTTTTTGGAGCCCATATTCTTTTTGTTAGCATTACAGCCTATATTGTGGCAACGGCTAAGAAATTAAACGAATTTTTGCATATTCCGGTGCGGTCCAAACTGTTTTTAATCCCGAAATTTTGACTCACATTCAAACTGATTTAAAAAATAAATGTATATCAATATAAAATCCAACAAATTCTCCATGCATAAAAATTAATGTAATTTAAAATCTTGAAATGAAAAAAAGATATTTGAAACTAATTGCCCGTTTGATGTGTTTTAAAAATGTACAACCCATTTCTCATTACTGATGGGCCATTTTCTCGGCCAGCCGAATGAAAGCTCTCCTCGTCTTGAAAGATTTGCAACCCAACAGGCTTGACAAAGCGACTTACTTGGCAAATCACAAAAAACTGGGCTGTGGCCGTGGACCCAGCTGTCAGCCTCTCCATGTACAGTACTCTTCCGATGGAAGTCATTCCTTGACCACGTTGACCACGCCGCGCGGAGAGCACCACGGCGGTGGACGACGGCGAGGCCTAGGAAGGGGACGACGCGGCAGTGGAAGCCCGCGCGGAGAGGACTACGAGGGTTCACTGGTTCGATTGCGGTGTGAGGCTGCCGTCGCCGCAGGGCCTGGCCAGCGGTGGGAATAATAGGGGCGGTGAGGCCTCTGTTGCAGCACAGCCGACCACTGGAGGTAGGAGCATGTGGCACGACCGGCACTGCTTTGGGCGGTGGAGCAAGAAGACCAGAGGTTGAAGAAGCACTACGGCCGTTGGATGGACATCGTACGGTCACTGGAGCTAGAATCGTTCATATTGACTAAGTTGACAAAGCCCTTCGTCCCCGTCAACTTAGTAGGCCCACAAGTCAGCCTCCCAGCAAGGTGGGTCCCAGCTAGCCGGGGGAGTATTCATTTTTTTGTGCGTAATAAGGAGGCACTTCC